>NW_026896556.1:0-23388 GCF_033153095.1 Gastrolobium bilobum
CATTTATAAAACGCGAATAAATTTTTTTCCGATTATTACACGAGCATTTAAAACATAAAAAGGCGTAATAATTAAAAGCTGTGACTGTAACCGTAAACTCTTGCGGAAGACTTATTTAAACTATTTTTATCACTTACGTTACTTATTATAAGTTACTAAGGAGTTCCCATAAACTCACTTAGCCAATTTCCAACTTTACGTTTTTTACCAATTCGAACATGTTTCACTCTAAGTTTTTCTGCGACCAAACCGATCGCAACTAACCCTTCTTCTCAGATTATATTTTTGTATTACTTAATTCCATTTTTAAAAAGCTATCATACGCTCAATTCAGAGCTCATTTGCTCCGGTTATCGCCGTTTGAAGTTGGATAAGCAATTAGCCCAAACAACCCCAAAAACAGCTCCAAACCACTCACATTGCTCGAATTACTGCACTCAATCGACTCAACCATTTGCTCTCAAATTTTTATCCTACAAACTAGACATCTAAAACTTCATTTTGATATATCACACACTCAATTTGACTGAGAAACGAAGCGGGAATTAATTTCCCAAATCCGGTCCAGAATCTGCCTCAGGTGCAGGGGCACATGGGCAGTCCGTGTTTCTCTATTTTTTTCAGGCCGAAGATCAACCCAGAATTTCCTCAAATTTTGACACAAGGTAGAGGACATCTCAACCTTCAAAATGGCGTATGGAACGTCCCTAGGGGACCTCTATGGAGGGAGATATGCTCTCCCGAAGTTCGCCTAAAATCTGCCAATTCTACAGAAAATTCGCCAGAGTTTCCTTTGTTTTTCCAATAATCCCAAATTTGTAAAAGATCATTTAAACCTCAAATGTACCTAATAAACACATGATAATACAGTAATAATCCAATGGGTGGCACACACAAGGACCAACAACGCCTTGGGGCACTTACAACCCAATCCAGTTTATAGTTATTAAACATAGAGTCCATATTAGTCATTCTCAAGTAGTTGCAATCACTAACACCTTTTTCATGCATATTTCCATCATACATATTATCATAACCTAAAATAGGCCTAAGGCCCTTCCATCATAATTAGACATGCATCAATACTATTACAATATGGCTTTACAAATTACAACTTGAAACTAAAACTTCAAATTACATTCTTCTAAAATTTCAACTTAATTTAAAAGACAACATAATCAAATACATCACTACTAGACTTAGGCAAAATGGCATGAACAAGATGCTAATGAAGCTACTAATAAATACAAATGACATGTTCATGCCCTAAGTCTAGCCTAGGCCACACGGCCAACAAAATGCAAAATAAGAAACGCTCTATCGCTCACTCTGCGGGCCTCTTGCCCGAGGCTCCTGCTCCACTGCTACCTCCTGAAATAAATGCCCCGAGACGGGGTGAGATATACGAATATATCTCAGTAACCAAGAGGTTCTGGAGAAAACTCCACCCAATGGTTCACTTCGATGCATATCAATAGAATACAACAACCACTTTGAAAACGGGATATAGCAAGGGATTTAGAGAATGGGGAATATAAAGAAAACAAAATACGACGATACGGGATGGTAACCCCAATTCCACGTACGCCCTCGGCATATATAAGCCTATGGGTATCATCCAAGGTGTGTTCACAGAAACCACAACCATGATGCCCAAACCAACCAAAACGCCAAAGACATTCCTAGTGTGCTCCTACCCGGATCACACACCATGACGCGCGGTCAACTGGAACTCCCTCCTGGAGACCTATCCAGCGGAAGTCCGAAAATGCCCGAAGGCTAATAAAACTGTCTACTGGCCAGAGACTCGGTACCGCAGTACCCATAGCAATAATGCATGCATGCTCATGTGTTCTATACTATTCATACACACTTCCTACCGTTGCCATCAACTGGCAAGGTGGAACAGAAAAGGGGAACAAGCCCCAGTACCAAGAGGTTACCTTAATTCGTGTTTCCACAAGCTCCGCAGCAGCTTATCCCTCAACTCGGTACACAGCGGAATGCCTACACAGAGGACATTCCCAATCACTCTCAGTTCAACCCATACATGTTAATTTATAATTACACATGCAATGAACCAATTTCTTACCTCAATCCACTTGGTCCCGGACCAAGGGCAACTCACTGATTCAAGATTCGGGATTCAGGTCGACGTACGGCAACCTATACAATAACGTACATCCATCAGTACTCGTCAAATAGTATCAAAACGCAAAAACACAAAAATCCTCCCTTGATGGTTCGGCCATTGTAGTGTAAATGTGAGATTTATTTTTCTAAATTTTCTTTCTCATTTTGTTACGTCTCATTAGGTTGTCAATAGGCCAGTTCAAGAGCCGGTTCGTCATTTTCGCGTCGAATTACATCAAAACGCGAAAATCGCCAAATCACCCCTTTTCCCCTTGGAGGTTCGGCCATGTAGGTGTAAATTTGAGATTTATTTTCCTAAATTTTCTTTCTCATTTTATAACACTCCCTTAGGTTGTTTAGAGGCTAGTTCAATCATCGTTTTTCCGTTTTTCGACATTTACGCATCGTTTTGCGAAATATTTCATTCTGGGCTCATTTAGGTCTCTAACACAATTCATTTTTTTCCATTGATTCAAACACTCTCCAAGCACAACACAACCCATCTAAGCACCATATAACTACTCAAATCATCATCCAAATCATTTTTCAACATCAATTCTTCAATCTTTCTTAAAAGAATCGAATTTTACCCTATGGCATTCCAAGGAATTTCCATACAACTTTAATATTCCACACCTCATACAATCCTATTATATCAACATACAATCATACAACAACTCATCAATCCAATCCTAACACATTTTCAAAACTCAAAGTCATGACAACCTCAAAATTTTCTAAGTTAAAAATTCACATTTTTCATCAATAAATTTCATCGCATTTCTAGCTTTAATACATCATTCTAACACATTATCATCTAATACACATTTTCAAATTGAGCTCTCTAACACAACACATCATCAAATCAAGCTTTAGGTTTCCAAAAATTCAATCACAACTAAACCATGTAAATGGGATGGAAACATACTCACAACAAAGGCTAGAAGCTAACCCAAGACTCCTCCAAGCAATGGAAGATCAAAAAGCTCCATGGACAACCATTTTTTCTCCAAAATTTCGTGGCTGTAAATGGCCAATATCTCCCCAAATACACGGTTTCAAGGCTCAAGAGTGGTACCAATGTGTTTAGAAGGTTGTTTCCAACAAATTTCAACACAAAAATCACTTGATTTGGTTAAGAAATGATCAAGTTATGGTGAAAAGAAAATTTGAATGCAAATGGGGTTTTTGGGGGAGGGGGCTGCGGGTTTCATGAAGAAGAAGGGAGGAAAGTGATGCATGAATAGTGCCAAGCACATGTGGCTTAAGTCACTTAAGTGGGGTGGGTCCCACCGCCACCTCACGCGATTTAAAACTAATCCGAATTTTCCTCCGATTCCACTAAACGTCCGTAAATTCACAACCTATTTAGAAACTCAAATTTTTAACATTAACTATTCCCCTTTAATTAGGCTTGATCAGATGAATTAAGAGTCCTCCATTCGTTCGGAGAAAACACTGTTTTAAGCTATTACGCGCGCCATTGGCACGCTTCCCCAAACTGTCTTAATTTCATCGAATATTATAAGAAATCATATTTCCTAACTCATTAGACCATTTTTAACTCATATTTGAAACCTAGAGCTCAAAATTCAACTGACACGTTTTACGGTGCAATCGTAACGCGATATTTTTACCCGCGAAAAACACTATTCACTGATTTTTCTGAAACTTGCCTATCCACTCAATTTTTCGTTCTGAACCCATTTCCAGGGTTATTTTTACCATCTGAGACCTTCTACTCAATTTTTATCTTCCTAGGGTTGCGTGTTGGCTAATTACCGTTTTGCCCTTTCTTTGTATTTTGGCCTAATCTTTTGGATTTTCATTAATCCATCACTTGATTGCTCACTTAATATTTTAATTACTTGATTTAAAATTGTGAGGTGTTATAGTTATCTATCCTCAAATGGTACCTAATAAACATGGGTGGCACTCAAGGACCAGCAATGCCTTGGTCCTCTTACAACACTTAACATTTAATATCCACTTACTCAATATACATAATCCATTCTTACTTTACATTTCATTTCTCAATTTATAAAGCTTAAAACATTACAATCACTTTGATCCATTTGCATGCATTCTTTAGACATAAAACATAAATCATATCCTAGAATAGGCCTATTGCCCTTTCATCATATAGCATGCTTCAATATTACACAAGGTCTCAATATTACAAATTACAAATTACATCTTCAATTACAACATAACAATTCCTCAAATGAAACATGATAAATCATAACTAAACTTAGACAAAATGTGACATGAACATAGATGACAATATGAATAATCCTAGATCACATACAATCTTCATGTCCTAAGTCTAGCCTAGGCCAAGTGGCCACAAAATGCAAAATAAGCTCAAGCTCTCATACTCATCCTGCGGGCCTCTTGCCCGGCGCTCCAGTGTCACTGCCACTACTTGAAATAAAGTGCCCAAAACGGGGTGAGATATACGAATATATCTCAGTAACCCAGAGGTTCTGAAGATTACTCCGCCCAATGGCTCACTTAGACGCATACCAATAATATACCACAACATCAAAAAAGGGATAAAGCAAGGGATTTAGTGAAGGATTGAAGCATAGGGAGTAAAAATACGATGAAGCTGGAATGGTCTATGCCAAAGCCACGCAACATCCGACCTATTGGCCTCGGCATATAGCCTACGGGTTCTCATTCAAGGAAGTGTTCACAGAACATCAACCAAGGCACCCTTCATCCATATACACCCGAGACTTTCCTAGTGTGCTCCTCAACGGATAACACACCATGACCCCAGGTCAACTGGAACTCCCTCATGGAGACCTATCCAGTGGAAGTCTGTAACGCCCGAAGGCAACAATCTAATGGCCAGAGACACGGTACATCCTATGTACCACTAAACATACAATAATGCATGAACATGTTATACTATATTACAAACATACACCTCCAACCACTACCCTCAAGGGGCATGGTGGAGCACACACGGGGACTAAACCCCAGTACCAAGGGATTACCTGATAAAATCTCCCTCACTTGATAGCTCTAACTCACAGTATCACCGAGTTGGTTCATAAGAAATTCCTACACATAGGCCATTTCCATTACAATTGTACTCAACCAAAAACATACACATGATTATTCAAGAATTCATGAACATGTTCAAAATCACTTACCACAATCTCTTTGGTCAAGGACCAAAGGCAACCCACCAAGCTCAAAGCTCCGAGTTTACGTCAGTGGGAGGCAACCTACAATGATTACACAAGGATCATCAATACAAGGTGCAACCAACAAGATTACAAAGCACCAAAATATCCCTCCCCACATTCATAGGTTCGACCAATATGGCCTAAATTACCAAACAATTTTCTTAATTATATTTCAAGGTTCCCATGGTTCCCTAAGTTCACCATAACTCCAATTCAAGTCCTTAACTCAATTTAATATCAACCTAGCACCATCCTTCTTAATTTTTCCTCAATGGCCGAATATACACACACCTACACTTCCAATATTTTTCCTTCCAATTCCAATTCACCACACCAACATACAACTCATTTAAACACCATTCACAACCACACAACATCAATTATATAATTTTTACATCATCAAACCCTTTATGCCCGCAATGGCCGAATTGCTCATGCTCACCAATCAAGGGGTATTCAATCCAATTTAACACTTTCACACATCATACAATTATATAATTAACTCATACAAATACTCCACAACTCAATTACACCATCATCCAACATATCAATTTCACAAAGTATTGAAATTCCAACTCAAAATTTTCCTAAGTTATCAACCAATTTCACCAATAATTTTTATGGTTTCTATCACTCTAAAACATCATTCTAAGTCACTTTCATCTAGTACACAATTTCAATTTGAGCTCTCTAACTACATCAATCATGCAAAATAGCTCTAGGGTTCATGAATTTTGATCCATCAATTCAGTCAATCAAAAGTGTGGAAACTTACTCACAAGTAAGGCATAGGACTCCTCCACAACATACCAAAGCATTGGAGGATCAATCAACTCCAAGAACACCAAAAACTTTCACTTGGTTGCTGCTGTATATGTGGAATTTCTCCAAATTCAGTGAGTTTCAAGGCTTATGGATGGTATGGTTGTGTTCGGATGATCGTTTACTTAAAGTTTGATGTAGTGGAAGATGCGTTTCGGTGAAGATTTGAGTGAGTTAGGAGCCAATGAATTTTCAAAGAGAAACTTGCACAAGGGGGGGGGGGGAGCTCAGATTTGGAGAGAGAAGAAGGTGAAAATGATGATGAATAGTGCACTTGCACATGTGTTTAATGGTCACTTAAGTGGGGTGGGTCCCACCGCCCCTCACGCGATTCAAATTAATTCAAATCTCCCGCCTATTCCACTAAACGTCCATAATTTCTTAAACTATTTAGAAACTCTAATTTTTAACATTAACCATTGTCCTTTAATTGTCCTTGATCAGATGAATCTGGAGTTTTTCGGTCGTTCGGAGAAATCACAGTTTTAAACTGCTATGCGCGTTGTGGGCACGCTTTCCAAAACACTCTAATTTCCATCAATTTTCACCAAAAATAATATTTCATAGTCCTAAGTACCGTTTATAACTCATATCCAAACCTAGAGCTCCAAATTCATTCGGCACACTTAACGGTTCAATTGTACCGCGATATTTTTACCCGGTAAAGACACTATTCACCAAATTTCCAGAAACTTGCATAACCACACAATTTTTCGTTCTGAATCCATTTCCAGAGTTAGTTTTCTCATTTGAGACCTCCTACTCGATTTTACCTCCCTAGGGTTACGTGTTTGGCAAATTACCATTTTACCCTTCCTTTGTATTTTGACCATAATTTCATGATTTTCACTAATCCTACCATTTAATATATAAATATACGTTTTAAAAATACAAGATGTTATAGATAAGTTTCAACATATTTCATTGGTTGATTTTATGGATTGATTTTCATGAACCTAGAGCATGCTTGTATGGATTGATGTAGTTGGGGACCTCAAATTGAAAATGTGTATTAGATAAAAGTTTTATGATGGAAATGCAAGACTTTGTGAATTGGAATTGCCTTTGGATTGTATAATTGAGTTGTGGAGTGGTTTTATGAGTTAATTGTAGGATTGTATGATGTGTGGAATTATGAAATTGGATTGAAAATCTTTTGGTATCCTAGCTGCTAGAATTCGGCCATGTGAGGGGAAAATAGGATAGGATGATACACAAGTTGTGTAATTGATTGTATGATGATTTGGATCAAGTTTGAATGAGTTGTGTGTTGGTGTAATGCATTGAATTGGAAGCAAAACCATTGGATTGTGTGGGTATGTAATTTCGGCCATAATGAGGAATTTTAGGGAAAATGGTGTTGAACGATAATTGAATGGAATTAAGGACTTGATTTGGTGTTCTGGTGAGCTTAGAAAGCTATTGGAATGTTGAAAGAAAATTAACATGATTGGGAGTTTTTGGCCATGATGGCCGAACCTAAGTGTGTGTGGGTGTGGGGGTATTTTTGCTTTGTAATTTAACTTGAGTCACAATTGTATTGATGATCCTTGTATGGTCATTGTAGGTTGCCTTCCACTGACGTGAGCTTTGAACAGTCAGCTTGGTGGATTGCCTTTGGTCCTTGAGCAAAAGGATTGTGGTAAGTGCTTATGGAAATTGCACGAATTCTTGAAAAACCAAGTGTATGTTGTTATGTGGTTCTAATTGATATGGGAATGACTTGTGTGTAGGCATTTCTGGTTGGACCAAGCTCGGTTGTATCTTGCATTGGAGCTACTTAGAAAGGGAGCTTCAATAAGGTAATCCCTTGGTACTGGGTTAATCCCCGTGTGTGCTCCACGATGCCCCTTGGGGGTAGTGGTTGGAGGTTGTATGTCAATAGTGTAATTGTAACATGCTTATGCATTTATGTATATATTAGGTACACATGATGTACCGTATCTCTGGCCAGTAGATAGTTGCCTTCGGGCGTTACGAACTTCAACTGGATAAATCTCTCTCAATGTTCAGAAAACTGAACTATGTTCAGTTTTGTAAAAACTGTAAAAGTGAGATTTAGGCTAAGTGGGTTTCTGAGAACCCCTTAGTGACTTGAGAGGAGCGTTATATGATAGGTAGGCATTTATTGTAATTATTCCGCGTTTAGATTTCAGTTATGATCATAACTTTTACTCATTACGTTTTATTATTGTTTTAAATGCTTACGTAATGAAAAGGAAATAGTTTACATACATTTTTAAATGAACTGCTGTGATTGTAACTGCACTTAATATCATAATCAATATTAACAATACCGGTGTACAATGGGCTATTACATTTTATGGTATCAAAAGCAGTTTACTGAGGAACTTTGATTATGTATTACTGTGTTTTGTGTTGCATAGCTGTCTGTAAACTCTTTATGATTAATGTATATGTGATTCCTTAGTGTGGGTCTGATCAGCTCATTCCTTTGTGTTACGTGTACAGTTATCATGAGGAGGATTCATGGTGGCCGTGGGACCCGAGGTGTAGATCCTCCACCGCCTAATTCGTTTACTGCTGTTCTGAATGCTATGCAGGTGGAGACGGCAGCCAATAGTGATATGAACCTCACCAAGAATAGTGAGACCCAAGACCAATTTAGTTAGGATCGTTTCTACAATCAGGAATTTAAAAACAAGAAATAAAGAACCTTGACCCGTTATCTATGGAAGATAAGAACCAAAGGTATAAGAAGGATGGATAAAGACGCCACACTCAAGAAAGAAGAAGGTGAGTCATAAGTCTGGTTTGAACGCCACAAGAACAAGCTTCTTGATAAGTTCAGAGCTCTAGATAATAACCAAAGAGAAGAAACCTCTCAATTATATTATAACTTCAAAATCTGATCACAAGAGTTATTTCCTCCCTTATTTATACTTGGAATATCCCTCCAAGAATAGAAAAAGACTAGCAAATGAACATACACTAATTTAAAGTTGACAACTTGGAAAAAGGAAAATACTCTAATCAGCCCACTAAACATTAATGACATTGGAAATGTGAATCAACCCCCACTAAGCATTAATAACATTGAAAATGCTATCAGCCCCACTAAGCATTAATTGACATTGAAAATTGCTACTCATTCCACTCAACCTCCCTTGCAAAGATGGCATTGACAGAATTCTAATCATGAACATATAATAAGGATGTTGCTGGTTACCTCGCTGGTTCTGCTTCGAGAGACTTCGGGACATTGGTGCAGCAGTGTCGGGACATTGAGGACTTCTGCAACTCGAGTAAGGCCAAGAGGTCCAAGATCGCTGAGACGAAGGGAACTAGTAGTTCCACTTCCTGGAGGGACAGGAAGTTTGGGAGCAAAGGTAAGGGAAATCAGATGGCGGCTTGGCAAGCGCCAAATCAGTTTAAGAGGACTTCTGCTCAGGGGAGTGCAGCGAGACCTCCCGCTCCCAGATGCTCGGTGTGTGGGAAGACTCACTTTGGGCCGTGCTCGTCAGGCCAGTTGATATGCTTTCATTGTGGCAAGGAGGGCCACTACTCCAGAGATTGTCCGTCGTCAACGGCAAAAGCTGCAGCAGTTTGAGCAATTCCATTACAGGTGGTTCCCCTTCCACCACCAGCGGCACCTGTTGTGCCACCTGCTACGAGGCGAGTTTACACTTTGGATCAGCAGCAGTCAGACCGAGCTCCGAACCTTGTCAGAGGTACTGTTTCCATTGGTGGATCTTCTGTTGATGTATTGTTTGACTCCGGGGCTACGCATTCCTTCATTGCTACCTCGATTGCTGTGGGGCTTGAGTTGACCATGTCTGTGCTTTCTCCATCATTGCGGGTGACCACCGCCACCGGAGAAATGTGTGATTTTACCACTGTTCATCGCGATGTAGCGTTTCAGTGGGATGGCCGTGAGTTCTCGGTAGATCTGATAGCGTTGCCGATGGCCAATTTGGAGATTATTCTGGGCATGGATTGGTTATCTAGAAATTGTGCATTGATTGATTGTTGTGCCAAGCGAATGGTGATGTCTCTGGGTGGTGCCACAGCCAGTTCCTCGCCTTTTATTTCATTACTGCAGGCTAGGAGAGCCTTGAGAGAAGGGGCTTTCGATTATGTCATGTTGGGAGGTTTGGTGAGTGGGTCACAGGAGGATATCACCGGCATTCCTGTGGTGAGGGAATTCCTCGAGGTATTTCCCGAGGACATTCCTGAGTTTCTGCCGCAGAGGGATATAGAGTTCTCCATTGACTTATTGCCTGGTTTGGGGCCCGTTTCATTGGCTCTATATTATCGGATGTCGCCACAAGAGTTGGCGGAGCTGAAGAAACACATTGAGGACCTTTCGGGGAAAGGCTTCGTTCGACCGAGTGTGTCTCCCTAAGGAGCACCGGTCATCTTCGTGAAGAAGAAAGATAGGGACTATGCGATTGTGCACCGATTACAGGCAGCTAAACAAGTTGACAATCAAGAACAAGTATCCCCTTCCGCGTATTGATGATCTGTTAGATCAACTGAAGGGTGCTTGTGTGTATTCGAACATAGATCTCTGGTCCGGATACCATCAGATTCGGGTGAAGCCGGAGGATGTCCCGAAGATCGCGTTTCGTTTGAGATACAGTCACTATGAGTATTTGGTGATTCCTTTTGGACTCACAAATGCACCCGCAATGTTCATGGATTACATGAACAAGATTTTTCAGCCGTACCTGGACCAGTTTGTGATCGTCTTCATTGACGACATATTGATTTACTCCAAGACGAATGATGTCATTGGCCAGGCATGAAGAATGACATTGCTGTTTTTGTGTCCAAGTGCTTCTTAGTTTGCCAAAAGGTGAAGATAGAACACCAGAAGCCGTCTGGTAAACTTCAACCTCTTGAGATTCCGGAATGGAAATGGGATAGCATTTCCATGGACTTCGTGGTGGGATTGCCGAAAACTCAGGCTGGTTATGACTCTATCTGGGTCATTATGGACAGATTGACCAAGTCTGCCCACTTTCTTTCGGTGAAGGTGAGCTTCACTACTGAGCAGTTGGCCAGACTATATGTTCGCGAGATTGTGAGACTTCACGGGGTGCCCGAGAGTATCATTAGTGATAGGGACCCGAAGTTAACATCTCGGTTCTGGGAGGCGCTGTAGGAGGCTTTTGGTACGCAGTTGAGACTGAGTACAACCTATCACCCCCAGACTGACGGACAGACTGAGCGGACCATCCAGACATTGGAGGACATGTTGAGGGCTTGCACTTTGAAGCAGGGTTCAGCATGGGATAGGTACCTGCCATTGGTTGAATTTTAGTACAACAACAGTTTTCATGCTAGCCTGGGCATGGCACCCTACGAGGCGTTGTATGGTTGGAGGTGTCGAACTCCTACCTACTGGTCTGAGGTTGGAGGTGTCGGGCACTTGGAGTGAGGAAGATGAGCTCGCGGTTCATTGGGCTATACCAGATACTTGGTAGAGTAGGACCTGTTGCCTATCGGCTTGCCCTGCCTCCGAACTTGGCCAACATCCACGACATGTTTCACATGTCTCAGCTTCGCAAGTATGTAGCGGATCCTTCGCACGTGGTGCAACCAGATGATGTGGAGGTTCGGGAGAACCTAAAGACTCCCGTCGGACCACTCAAGATTCTCGACCGTGGCGAGAAGCAGCTGAGGAGCAAGATCATTCCGATGGTCAAAGTGTAGTGGATCGGAAGAACTCCTGAGGAGTGCACTTGGGAGCGAGAGGACGAGCTTCTCCGGCAGTATCCCGACTTCCGAGACATGTATGTTTCTGATTTGGAGGACAAAATCCTTAAAAAGGTGGGGTGAATGTAAGAACTCGCACCGTTAATTAAGGAAGTTAATTAATTAATTATGAGAAATTAGGAAATAATTCTATAATTGACCCTAATAATTATAATGAGGCTTAGATAATTATAGTAAGTGAGTAATAATGCTGAAAGTCGCTTTTCGGATGAAAAGTGCATATACCGGTTCTGCTACTCGGTATAAATGCGTACCGATGAAGTATCCCGGAAAATTATAATAAGTGTGGGAATATTACTAGAATAATATATAGGACTTGTAAAAGAAGTTTCAAGTCAAAATAATGATAATTGGTGCCAGAACTGATACTGGCTATGGAAAAGCGCGTACCGGAAAGGAGTTGCGAAAAATAATATAAAAATATGATAAATCTTAGAAAAATGAGTAGGTTCAGAATCCTAAGTTTGGGATTAAATTGCTAAGCGTAGCAATTAGCGCTAATACAGTGCGATTAAGACTTAAGTGACTATATATAGCCTTGGCACATGATCCTAGGTCTATTTTTGTGCCTCCAACGTTGGAAATTTCTGAGTTTGTGACCATCCACCTTCTCCCTTCCATTGTAGCTCCAAGAGAGCACCTTTTCACTTGGTGTCTTCACCAAAGTTGCTTATTAGAGTGTGCTCTAGCCTTGGGTGGGTAAGTGTTCAGCCATTTATGAATTGTGAGGGTTGTGGTGAGTGAGAAAGTTTCTGACTTGGTGGTTAGAGTGGTGAGAGCCTTTGGTGGTGACTCTTTGAGCTTCAAAGAGCCATCTATGGGTGCAAAGAACCAACCTTGGGAGTGCCATTTCGTTTGCTTTGTGAAGTTTGACTTTGGGAGCTTCAAGTGAGCTCCAAGAGCACCTTGTGTTTCTATTTGAAGCTTGGGTAAATTGTACCAACCATGATCATGAGTTTTAATGCTTAAAAGTGGAGCCTTGATGGATGTAATGAATTAAAGTAAATAACTGATGGTTGGGTAAGGTTAAACACACTTCAAATCGCATGTTTGAGCTTCTGTATGCATGAAATGAACCACCTTTGGGAAGGATATCTCGCGAAATGCAGAACTGCATTCTGTCGCAAAATATCCGGATATTGGGTTAGAAATATCTGGATATGGATATCCGGATATGGGGTTATGAATATCCGGATATTGCCAGTCAGATATCCGGATATTGATATTCGGATATTCCCTCGACAAATATCCGGATATTCTGGGTTTTTGAATAACAATAGCTGCACTGTTCATACCTAATGATGTTTGGGGTTTGTGGACCCTAGATTGGTTAATTTGAACCTCTGTAATAATTGAACTAAGTCAGAATCAAGAGTTTAAGGGCTTGTGGCTTTGTGAGATGCCTAAAGACGTAAAACGTAAAGGAAAGACGTTGTCTTTATGTTGTATGCTAGTTAAGTATGACTATTGATATATTGATTGGTCCGAAACAGATTGTGATTTTGCTGTGTTTGGGCTTTGAGCTAGTGTGGACTCATATTGGATAGTTAGCTTGCAAGGTAAGCTTTCGTGTCCTCGGTTTAGCCAGTGTTGGTTCCACCATGTCCCATGGGGGTGTGGTTATAGGCATGATGTTGTTTTCATGATATACTGATTTGTTGAAATGATGTTGAGCTGTTATATGCGAGTGCCTTTATGATATGCATGTGATGTTCCACCTATACGATAAGCCTGAGTATGTGGTACATACAAGAGGGTGAGGTTGTGGGTGAGGTGCAAGCAATGTTCCATGTACTAACTGTAAGTAATAGACGTATTCCTGCATTTCTCTGGCCAGTAGAATAGTTAAAACACACATGGCATGAATATCGGTTGCACTGCATAGCTTTGGAACTTATGCTGTTAAATGCTTTTGAACTTATATTGCACGTGTAAGTGAGCTTAGGGTGGAAGATCCTTGAGGACCCCTTGTCTTACTGAGATTTCTTTTTAGAGAGCTCACCCCACGTTTGGGGCACATATTTCAGGTTCAGGTAATGCGGGGGTTGAGACCTCTAGTGGCAGGAGGCCGGAGCTTAGCTGATTATATGCTGTTATGCTACTTATGTTGGATGCTGGATATTGACTGTTGCCTCTTATGCTTTTAGCTTCATGATGTTATTGTTGAGACTGCTGTGGGGCTTTTGTCCATGCCACTTTGACTTGACTTTATGCTTAGTTGTTTCTAGTTGAAATTAATAACGTATCAGGATATTGTTCGGATTACGTGCTGTAGATCCGTGACTTAGATACTCACATCTATGTTATGAGGTATTTCAGTTAGTTGTCTTTCGCAATTTACAAACAGGCGATGTTTTATGAAATGAATTAAGTAATTCAACTTGGCTAATGATAATGACGTCATAATTGAACAGAAATAGATATTCAACATTTTTAAATTAAGCGTGGCTTAATACAATGATATGATAACAAACCGGATATATACGGGGTGTTACAGTTGCCGAGCTCTTTCATGAATCTGTTTAACAAGTTCAGCCTTCTTCTTTCCATCTAAGTTAACATGTTCACTTATTGGTAAAGGAGTTAAATCCAAAGGAGATAATGGATTAAACCCATACACAAGTTCAAATGGTGAAAATTTAGCACCGAATGTAAGTCATTAGCCTGATGTTGTGGCTGCAGTGTGGACTGCTCCATGGACAAGAGATGGCAGTAAGTAAAATATGAATATTAGAGGACTTAAGGAAAACAGACTTAAATGTTTTGTCTGACCTTTTTGGTGAAAACTACAAAGTTGTATTATAAGTAAAAATTGTAAACAAACCTATGATATGTACAGTATTAGCACAGGCGAAATTGTAGTATTGTGGATAATAAATATATATTTGAGAGGAGTTTATAGTATGAAGATGGTATTGGGAAAATTCCTACGTATTGGTGTAGTGTAGTACAATAATTATGTACAGGTGGACTTGGGGAATGGACTTCATTAAGGTGAGTGACTTAGAACCTAATGATGGATTGTTGAAAAATGTGAACAGGTATACTTAGGTATGAGTTTGAATAAATTATGTTTGATTAGAAGTTATAAGTCCCTGATAGATGGTGTACGCTTGAATAAATTGGGATGGTTAAAGTAGAGAAACAGATGGAATATTTGATTCTAATCCTAAGGGATTGAAAACTTGAAATTATTATGTTAGTGAAGTGTTAATTTGAGAGATTTTGAAAGAGGGAATCGAAATCCATAAGGATATAGTAATGATTAATTATAGGGAGATGAACTGACTATGTATTATGTATATAGGAGAGAAGTTGAGAGAATCGCCATGGATGGCATAAGGTAAATGTACAGTAAAGGCACTGTTGTAGTTAATGAACGTCGATTCAAATTGGAAAGACTTGGCAATGATAAAATGGATAGGATGGTTGAATCGTATAATCATATGTAAGATGGTAATGAAAATTGTAAAGAAATTATGATCTAGTTATCTGTATATATATACTACTAATAGTAGTGAGCTTGTGAAATCATTTGGTATTTGATATGGATTGATTGACGGAGTGGAGGTATTTCCAATGTCCTGGAGTATTCTACAACCACCAAGGGTGGAAGTGAGCAGGAAATTGATGGGTTGCTCTACAATATTTAGTATGGGTTTATGTGAGCCATAGCAGACAATGGATTAGAACGGTGACAGGATTTTATGAGTTATTGCGGTACAATCACCAAGTGAGAGTATGATTAGTGAATGAGCTAATGTACAACTTAATGTGAAATCATGCGATTAGGGTATGAACTAAGGTGCATAGAGTGTGAAATTATGTGGTTAGCGAAAGAGCGAATGCGTAATGTCAAAATGAAAGTGATAAGATTAGCTAATGAGCGGACGTGTAATTGTCAGTGCAAGGACTGATGTACAATTATTAGTACAAGGACTGAAGTGTAACTAGTTCTGTGAGATAGGACGGGTGTGTTTAGAAAATCCCTGTGTGATGAGAAATATGATATAGTATATTAAGAGATGTGGGATGTGGACAAAACTTCGAGAAAGATTCCGAATTTGTGAAATAGAGATTTTGACATGTACCATGTCAGATGACAGGTCAAAATAAAAGAGTAAACAACATGTGAGAAGAATAATCAAGGAAGAAATAATGGACTATGGATTTGAACGGTAACATGACAGAATAAACTATTAAGAGTTAGGAAATGTATACGAAATTACGAAGAGAATATGAATTATTATAATAGTGGCTATGTTATAAACCAGGTCTGAGGGTTAACCAAAATGAAAGTAAACTATCAGTGGGAATGTAACACCCTCCCTTGCATGCATCCAAGAGAGTTTGTTTGCTAAGCGGAATTAGAGTTTTTGACGTCTCTTTAACTACTGAAAAATCATTTTGATGTTACTAATTAAAACTTATAGTTGAAACCATGTTACTTACAAAAATTAGAGTATGCTTACAAAATTTCTTAAGTTGCTGAAATATTACTTTCCTAGCAGACGTTGCTGTCTTCAAAAATTTGTATAAAATCAGTTCCAACGATTCAAAAAAATATTCCATATTATTTAGAAAGAGAACGTCTGGGGCTTCGCATGCATATAAAGTAATAGTAATTCGGAGTTCGTTTGCCCCTCGAAACATAACTCGCAAAGTGCTCGCGAAACTGTTTAAAATCAGCACTTAATAAAACGTCAGAAATTATTTTCGCAAAATGTTTCCAGAATTTGTTTCTAAAATACTTGCTGATAAAAGAGACTTAAAACAACAATAAAATCATAGTTCAATAGTAATCTAAACTTCTCAATTTAATACAGTCATCCATTAAATAAACAGCAACAACAAAAGCCAAACAACAGCAGCAAAAGCCAAACAACAGCAAATAACAGCAAATATCCATCTAATCACGTCTTCATATGCTCTTTCGTCCTCCTGCCATTTTATAAAAATAGCAGCCCCAAAGGGATGAGAAAAATCCCAGTAGTGTGATAACAAAATCAATAATGCAACAATACTAACTAGATACAGAATTACAAAGCAGTCGCATCATCAAGTTAAATCTGGCAGATACTTAACTTTACCATATTGCGTATATAACGCCAAATATACTAATCAAGATGCTCCGCAGAGGGTTCCAATTGTAACCTAAACGGACTAAAGCTAAGTGTCCCATACCCTGGTACCGCAGGGGTGCCTACATGATGCATGCTCAAACGTATGCATAATTTACATAATTATTTTCAGATGTCAACATGGAAATTATGCATGTATGCTATGTCATGAATCACACACAACATACAGTTAAAAATTATGAATGCGCATGCATGACTAGATAATACTCAAGATACATATATCTCATGGAGTCCAAGAACAAGATGCTGAATCAAGATAATTTCTCAAAACGAATATCCAGCAATTCAAACCATGAGCAGAATCATATACAGATATTCCAAACTGAAGCACAAGAGAGAAACGTTCTCAATTCATGCTCTAGCTAGCAGTCACGGAAGGTAATGTCACCAGACACTTACCTCACATGACACCATTAATTTACCAGGCAGCAGCTAACTGATCCAAGGTCTCACAAGGTATGCGCACCTATAGGTATATACAAGCGTAATTCAATCAGAATACGTTCTAAACTTTTCCTAAATTACCAACAAATCTCCAAGCCTAAAGGTTCATGTATCCAATCGGCCAACAAGGTTATTTTCCTAAAAAATATTCTGACTTCATCAACTATAATTACCTCATGGCAGTGAACACTTCTATGGTTTTTCAACCCAAAACAGAACCGGTTTTGATATGATCCCCAATAGGAATGGAGGAATGGATCTACTAGGAATGGAATTCTAACCCGAAATTCATCCACCAACACGACCTGTTAAGAACAGAGCGTATCTCACGCTACAGACCTCGGATTTGGGTGATTTCAAAACGAGGTGAAAGATGGCTTCCTGAATCACGATTTTGGCACAAGAATCACCGGAAAAGGATAAGGAATTCGAGAGATATGAATCCAAGATAATATAGAACGAAATTGGAGTTTAAGGATTATAGGTAGGCGCCACAATTCGAAAGAATTGATAAGCCCAAGAACGCCACAAGGATTGATGCCCTTGATAAGTTCAGAGATTCTCAAAAGAACCCAAGAGAACTAGTCTCACCAAAATAGGTTAACTTGATATTCCAAATCTATCTTCAAAAGCCATGGTGTTCCCTTATATAGTGGGCAACAACCATATTGAGTTTAACCTAAAAGTACTTACACATAAAAGAAGATAGACAACCCAATGATCCAGCCCAATAAGCCTTATTACAAAAAGTTTAACTAAATATAAGAAAATAAAAAATTAAGTGCAGAATTTGGGCCAAGTAAAATAAAGCCTTCATGCATATCCATTGAGGCTTATTCTTCAAGGTCTTCAATTTTAATTAAGTGGATCATTTTGGGCTCTTCTTCCTTTAGACTTGGGCTTGTCTCAAGTAAAGTGGTCACCAAGAGATTTAGAGCCTCTTTAGCCTTTTTAGCTTTTGCTCTTGTCATTGGGCCTCCAAGACCTTGTATGTCCTCCAAGTTTGTTGTCTTGGTCATGCCACCTCCTATGTCCTCATCATTCCCTCCTTCTTTAGAAGAATTTGTCCTCAAAGTGTAATCCTCGTCTCCTGCATCAAAAAGGGACAAATCAGCCACATTAAAAGTAGCACTTACACCATACTCACCAGGAAGGTCTGTTTTGTAGGCATTATCATTAATTTTGGACAGCACTTGGAAAGGGCCATCTCCTCTTGGTTGAAGCTTAGATTTCCTTTGGGAAGGGAACCTCTCTTTTCGCAAATGAACCCAAACTCAATCACCTGGTTCAAAAATTACCTTCTTCCTTCCTTTATTTGCCTGCTTAGCATAGCTCTCTACCTTTTTCTCAATGTTTGCTTTTACCCTTTCATGTAGTTTTCGCACATATTCAGCCTTACTCTTACCATCTTTATGTTGAAAAATAGAGTTGTTAGGCAAAGGTAGCAAATCAAGAGGAGTGAGAGGGTTAAAGCCATAAACAATTTCAAAAGGAGAATAATGAGTAGCACTACGAACTGCCCGGTTATATGCAAACTCAACATGGGGCAAACATTGTTCCCATGACTTGATGTTCTTTTTAATTACAGCCCTCAAAAGAGAAGAAAGAGTTCTATTCACTACCTCAGTTTGGCCATCAGTTTGTGGATGACAAGTAGTAGAAAAGAGAAGTTTAGTCCCCAACTTACTCCATAATGTCCTCCAAAAATGGCTTAAGAATTTAGTATCACGATCAGAGACAATGCTTCTTGGAAGTCCATGGAGTCTTACCACTTCCTTGAAGAACAAATCAGCAATATGGATTGCATCATCAACTTTTTTGCACGGAATAAAATGTGCCATCTTAGAAATCCTGTCCACCACAACAAAAAGAGAATCTTTACCATTTTTAGACCGAGGTAGTCCTAACACAAAATCCATAGAAATATCAATCCAAGGGCAATCTGGAATAGGTAAAGGAGTATACAACCCATGAGGCAATAATTTAGACTTAGATTGCTTACATACAATGCATCTTTCACACAATTTATGTACATCACGCTTCATGTGTGGCCAATAAAAATGTTCATGCAGCATGTCTAGAGTCTTTTGGATTCCAAAATGCCCCATTAATCCCCCCGCATGTGCCTCTTTCACAAGTAATTCCCTAATAGAACCTTTAGGAACACACAATCTCTTTTCTTTAAATAAGTAATCATTATGCCTAAAGAATCCATTTTGAGCAGCATCCACACAAGTTTCATAGATTTGTGCAAAGTTTGGATCATGCTCATACAATGCCTTAATATGATCAAAACCAATAAACTTAGTTTCAAGAGTAGAGAACAAAGCATACCTTCTTGAAAGTGCATCTGCAACTACATTAGACTTACCTTTCTTGTGCTTGATCACATAGGGAAACTGCTCCAAGAACTCTACCCATTTGGCATGCCTTTTGTTAAGCTTGCCTTGTCCTTTTAAGTACTTTAAGGACTCATGGTCACTGTTGATGACAAACTCTTTGGGCAAGAGATAGTGTTGCCATGTTTGCAAAGTCCTTACCAATGCATACAATTCCTTATCATATGTGGAATAATTAGGAGCAGCCCCATTCAGTTTTTCACTAAAATAGGCAATGGGATGCCCCTCTTGCATCAAAACAGCCCCTATCCCCACATTAGATGCATCACATTCAATCTCAAAAGATTTAGAAAAATTAGGCAATACAAGAATAGGTGCATGAGTTAATTTATCTTTGAGGGCAGCAAAGGCTTTCTCTTGTTTTTCACCCCATTTAAAACCAACATGCCTTTTAATCACTTCATTCAAGGGTGCAGCTATGGTACTGAAATCTTTAACAAATCTCCTATAGAAACTAGCTAAGCCATGAAAGCTTCTCACCTCACTTACATTCTTAGGAGTTGGCCACTCTTGAATAGATTTCACCTTCTCTTGATCAACTTGCACTCCTTGTGAGCTAACAACAAAACCAAGAAAAACAACATGGTCTATACAAAACACACATTTTTCCATGTTAGCATACAATTTCTCATGCCTTAGTGCTTCCACAACATACCTCAAGTGCACAAGATGATCATCATAGGATTTGCTATAAATCAGAATATCATCAAAATAAACCACAACAAACTTTCCTAGAAACTCCCTTAACACATGATTCATTAGTCTCATGAAGGTACTAGGAGCATTGGTTAAACCAAAGGGCATAACCAACCATTCATACAACCCATATTTAGTTTTAAAAGCTGTTTTCCATTCATCCCCTTATCTAATCCTAATTTGATGGTATCCACTTTTAAATCAATTTTAGAGAAGAAACAAGCACCATGCAATTCATCCAATAAATCATCCAATCTAGGAATAGGATGTCTATACTTTACCGTGATGTTATTGATGGCTCTACAGTCAGTGCACATTCTCCAGGTTCCATCTTTCTTAGGCACTAAAAGGACTGGGACTGCACATGGACTTAAGCTTTCTTGCACCCATCCTCTTTTCATCAAGTCTTCAACTTGTCTCTGAATCTCCTTGGTCTCTTGGGGGTTACTCCTATAGGCTGGCCTATTAGGCAATGCAGCTCCCGGCACGAGATCAATTTGATGTTCAATGCCTCTTAGAGGAGGCAGTCCATGAGGCACCTCTTTGGGAAAGACATCTTCAAATTCCTGCAACAAAGAAGAAACCTCATTTGGAAGAGAGTTAGTAGGACTGGCATCTTTGATATTATTACACTCTTTACTCAAAAGTAAGAGCATTGGCTTTTTCAATTGTATAGCCTTTTTCACCTCTTTTTCTTTTATAAACAAATTTTGTGTTTTTCTCTCTTTTTTTCTTGCTCTCTTCCACTCTCTTTCCCTTTTTTCTCTCCACTTTCTTTTCTCTCTTGCTTTCTTTTATCTCTCATTTTCAAATGATCCTCACTAACTTCTCTTGGAGTCAAAGGTGCAAGAATAGTCTTGCGTTCTTCATGCACAAAAGAGAATTTGTTGGTGTAACCATCATGCATAACTTTCTTATCATATTGCCAAGGTCTCCCAAGAAGCAAATGACAAGCCTCCATTGGTACCACATCACATAAAACTGTATCATCATACTTTCCTATGGAGAAGTTCACCTCCACTTGTTTGCTTACGGTCACTTCACCATCCTCACTAAGCCATTTAAGCTTATATGGCAGCGGGTGAGGTTTGGTTTCCATGCCCAATTTAGACACCATTCTAGCACTTGCAACATTGGTACAACTCCCTCCATCAATAATTAAAGAACATACCTTTCCTTGGATAAGGCATCTAGTATGAAAAATGTTCTCTCTTTGACTATCATCCATGTCTTTTACTTGGCTACCCAACATCCTTCTTACCATAAACAAATCTCCTTCCGGTATAATTTCCTCGTCATACTCATCTTCATCATCATGTGAGGCAGAATCTGAAGAAGACTCACTAGTAATCTCTCCATCCTCTTTAAGTAACATAGTCTTCTTAGTTGGACATTCTGAAGCTATGTGACCTCTTCCCAAACACTTGAAACATTTTATTTCACTATTCCTTATCTTCTTAGGGGTCTCATTGGTCTTAATTTGAGTCCTTTGAGGTGCAGCAGTGGGGTTGCTTGATGAAGTACCTCCCTCCTTCTTATTTCTGTCCTTCCAACTTGAAGAATTAAAATTAGAAGAGTTTTTCCTCATGACACCCTTTCTCTTGAGTTGTTGTTCTACCTTACTAGCTTGATGCACTAAATCCTCCAACTCCACATAATTTTGCAACTCCACAACATCCCTTATGTCACTATTCAGTCCATGCAAGAAACGTGCCATAGTAGGCTCCCGTTCTTCACTAACATTTGCTCTAATCAAGGAAACCTCCATCTCTTTATAATACTCATCTACACTCTTGTTACCTTGTGTAAGCCGTTGAAGTTTATTGTGAAGGTCTCTATGATAATGGGAAGGAACAAATCTTCTTCTCATTAGCCTTTTCATCGCCATCCAACTATCCACCAATGGTTCTTCATATCTTACCCTCTCCTTTTGCAATTGGTCCCACCAAATAAGAGCATAATCACTAAACTCCATGGCTGCCCCTTCATTTTCTTTTCTTCAGTATAGTTGTGACATGAAAATAAATGCTCAATCTTCATTTCCCACTCCAAATAGGCCTCCGGATCACTTTTTCCTTTAAAAGATGGTATATTAAGCTTCACCCCCTTAATTATATCCTCTCTAGCAACATCCTCATTATCTCTTCTCCTTCTATCAACCCTTCTTCTACCTCCATCATCATCATGAGTCCCTTGATTTTCTAAGTGCTCAATTCTCTCATATAAGTCCTCTGTTTGCTCCCTCATCATTGTTTGCATTCGATCCATAATGGCATCGATTAGCAACCTGTTTTCTCTCTCACGAGGAGGGCTACCTTCACCACCTGCACCTGCCATAATTCAAGGAAAAGAACAAGAATAAAAGAAATTGGACCTCACCACTCGCTCACGTGTTTACACTCTTAAAATGTATCACTCGTGTTTGTTGCTCTCTATTAGGCTTTTGTGTAATGTGCTCTCTTGCCTTTTTCCTCTCAATAGCTCTCTTTAAGTTCTTAACAGAATCTCCAAGAACACTCAAGAGTACAATCCCAAAACAAAGAAAACCAAAACAAATTGAAGGAATTATTCAAGGAAGACACTTTGGACCTGATTTGAGAGTAGTGTGTAACAAGTAGCTGTATAGCATATATATATATATATATTTTTTTTCAACTATTTTTTTTTTTTATAAAACCTGATGCTTCAATAAAATGGAATTTTTAATTTTGGAATGAAAAATTCAGATTGCAGTAATGCTAAACTGAATTTGATTTGAATTCTCCACAAAACAAGCTATTATTTAACACACTAACAGCATACTACTCAAGG